>NC_056739.1:1596958345-1596997318 GCF_019279795.1 Protopterus annectens
AGGTCTAAAGCCGTGCTTGAGGAGTTATAAGGTGATTTTTCTAGGAGTAGGGAGAACTGAAATGGACACATTTTCTAGGATTTTTTGAAATGGGACAGGATGTTGTAGATAGTACATTCGTGCGCTGTTTATTTATTTTACCCACGGAGAATAGTATAGCCTTTGTTTCCATATTGGGAGCTGTGCATTCTTTGGGAAGCAGGTTAGTGGGATACTGAGTCAGATGTAAAATGAACATGGCTACACCTGAAAGTAGGAAGGGTATATTGTCAGGGGGCGTTAGTGTGGTTTCCGTTTGAAACAGGTTTCTTTCCACAAGAGGATGTGGGCATGGGATTGAATGAAAGGAAAGTGGAGTTGGGGGAGGGAGGTTGTAGAGATAGGAGTGTTTGGAGAACTGCTGGTGAGTGGAAGTGGTGGGGAGGAGTTAGAAGATGGGGAACACCACTAACCTTCACAGTTATATCTAACAATGGTACTATAATCTACCCAGATACTAGCACCAATTTACTAGGTGTGATAATAGACAACAACCTCAAATTTGACCTGCACGTAAACCAAACAATAAAAAACACTAATAGAAATCTTGGATCCCTATATAGAAACTTTGCATTTCTTACCCCCAACTGCCAGAACTACCACTGCCCGCTCCCACCTACTTTCTACCGTCTTAGATGCTTCTCCTATAATAATTGACATGGCAAAAATGGAACTAAATAAGCTCTCCAGTTGTTACAATCATGTTGCCAGACTTGCTAGTGGTTCAGCATTCCACACTCACCACTGTCTAAACATAAAAAATTTAAACTGGCTTGAATTCCCATATCTGCTTCTCTATAACCAACTCACTACTGCTCATAAAATCCTATATAACTCTAATAAAGTCCCTGACCTCAGATCTTTAATAAGTTTTTATACTAAATCTAGAGAACTCCGATCTACAGATAAAGTTCTGCTAAACACTAAATCAAACAACGCAGCTGGTGACTCCCTATTTTTCAACTACATCACCAAAAACTGGAATAATCTCCCACCAGACTTAACTCAAGAACCGTCCACGGCCAAATTTAAAAACTTAATGAAACTCTTTTTCAGATCTCATAGAATATGCACCTGCCTTAACCCTATAGGATAGAGATTACAAACTTCTCCCTACCTTCTCCCCTAGTGAAGCCCACACTTACCTACCTCACCTAAACTATTACCTCCCTTTAAATACTGCTAGTACTCGAGAATAATCCTCCTTACAGAAAGCCTAATGGAATACTGTCCTAGTATCTTCCATTTTGTTTTCTCTTACTGTAGATGCACAACAGATTTATTTTCCAAATGCTTACTAACTATGTGCATATCTGTTTTGCTGCCCTGTCTGTTCTCGTGTTTTGCTGCAATAAGCTATGTTTTTCCTTCATCATTACAATGTATCTGCCACAATCTTTGTACCTGTATTTTTGTACATTTGATTCTATTGTACCTCGTATTATTATTACTATTAGTAGTATTATTTTTGTACTTGGATGTAACTAATTTGTATTTGGAGCTTTTCTCTCCAGGCCTCCGCTGAAAATGGACATATATCCAGTTGGACTTTCCCGGTCAACATAAATAAACTAAATAAATATATATATGTGTGTGTGTGTGTGTGTGTGTGTGTGTGTGTGCGCGCGCGTGTATGTATATATAACTTTGTGGTGTGGAGGATTGCCTGCATAATGTCAGGTGGTTCTGGGGGGCCTGTCCCCTACAAAATTAAATGCTTTTGTGTTTTGCTATCTTGAGAGCATTGCTGTTTTGAGTAGTGACCTCCCAAGGTTTTATATGTTTTTTTTGTTCAAATAATTACATGTCATTTTAACCAGACAATGATGCACGGCAGAAGCAGGGCAGACACAGCTAACATTTATGATGATGAGATTATGAGAACTGGTGCCAGTACTGTCACCAACAAGATCTCACATTTGCCAGCCACCTGTAAAGGGACCACATTATTGTTATTGGTATGGATAAATGGTTTGCAGATTATCTACAGCTGAAAAAGCAATACATGAATCCACCCTAAAGGTTTCGAAAGGGTGGGGAAGTTGGAGGTGGAAGAAACTATGTCATTATCACTGGAATAGATGGCAACAACTTACCAGAGAAGTTAACCTCACCAGCAAACAACTCACCCCTGTCTTTATGGTTGCAGTAGCTGGTAGGAGAGAAGGAGGAAGAAAATAACTTTTCTTCATTCAATCTCTTTTATTTTTACATTAACATGAAAGGCCCACCAGGACAAAAGTACTCTTACCCCAGCAGTATTAAGAAATCGCACTACTGTTTTCTGATAAACGTAACATAACCTACAAGTGCTACGGCCAGAAGCTTAACTCCATGGGTTTTCCATGTACACAGGCACTGCTCAGTCGGGACAACTAAGACAATAAAGTACAAGAAATAAATGACCACAGTATAAAAGAAAAGTACAGTTGTGGCCATGCTACCAACGGCATATAAAGGACCATTTATCGAGGTACAACACAGACTTTGCAAGTTCATATTTAGAGCTACTGAAAGGAGGTGCAGAGGCAATTTTTTCACACTGGCAGCCTGAGTAAAGTAACATCAACATAACAATCTTTACCACTGACTATGTCAGGGTCAGGGAGTTTAATAAGATGGGCTGCATCTTACATCACCAATGTGAAATCTTCTGCTAAAATATTTTGTGGTTTCAATGCACTTGTAAGAAAGTGAGGAATTTCTCACAGTCCCATCACAGCAGGAACATAAGGTCTGACTTTACTCAATGAACCAACTACAGACAATGGCAGACTAGTACAGCACTGAAGGTGAATGTTTATATTAGTACTGTGACATTTCCATCTGACAGAAAAAGACTTACCTGTGAATGACTGCTTGACCTTGACTATAAACTCCTTATGAAGGCTAGGTCAAGTCAAACACTACATTCACTCTTCAGTCAGATAACTCACCCCTACTCCCAAATTATCATTTGTACTTCTGTGCAAAAATATCTGGAATATTACTATCACAGTTATATAATTTTTAAAACAAATTCTATTTAGTTTTCATGACTTTCTAAAACGAAAATGAGCTAAATTAAATCCTTCACACACCCCTAAACCTATATATATATCACTATAAAACTCTCTCACTTAAACACTGGTGGACCTATTAAAAGAATGGCTTGACTCTATCAAAATGAAAACACAGCAAGTGCAACTGGGCAAATACCAAGACTGGCATAGCTGCAGACAGGTAGAGTAGCACATACAACCCCCAAAGAATGAATGCACTGGCAAGAAAGGAACTTGTGCATGAGTTAAGAGTACCTATGAATGACTGCTTGACCCTGAATGCGAGCAAGTTAAGAGTACACAACCTGTAAAACCTTACCATTACCATGCCATGAGACACAGTTAACCTCCACCACAATGTGTTGCTTCTGCAAGTACAGTTAAGAGTCGCACCGCTGGACTAGATTCACTTCCCCTCCATACATCTCAAACTCTTAGAACAAGAAATCTAGACAAAGCCATAAATAATGGGGGGACAAAGACCCCACAATAAGGAACATTTTTAAATATAGCTCTTACAAACTTAGAAATTTGACAGAATAACAGGTTTTGTGTTAGCATAAATTTTCTGAAGGGTATGAAGTCTGAAACCCAAACGTTTGTCCTTATTTTCTTACTTTTATCTTTAATGACTTGTCAATGATCTGCCAGAAAAAAAACAATTTTATGAAAAATGGACCAAAAACATGAGGCAAAAAATCTGGACATTCTGCGAAAATCTGTACAGTTTAGAGGTATGTTCCCCTCCCACAAATCCTTGTTGTAAAAGCGACATACCAAAGCAGCAGAGCGCTGAGGATCTTCTGCATAAGCCCATTTAGTCAGGTAAACACAGCCCCCCTTTGACTTAATTACTGGACTAAAGTTCATTAACAGGAAATAGTGGGACTTCATTTCATGAGGCTTCAGCAACAAAATTAATCAGTACTTCAATAAGGTAAAAACAATGGGAATAATTACAATGGTTAAGTAAGCTAAAAGCAGCTTTAAAGGCCTTACAGTGTTATTTCCCTTTCCAAACACGTGTGTAAGAAGCTAACATCATAAGGATTCAAACATTCTGTTGTTTCCTAACATAAATATAGTTAACCATTTCACCAAATAATTCTAGCTCAATATTTAAATACTAAGATTATGCATCTATCAGTTAGAAAAATAAAACTTTCATCTGCCTACCAGAATGCAGTGGGTATGGAAATATGAAATTCTAATCTCAGTCACTGAAATCTGAGACCTGATATGAATCTTTGCTATGCACTTTTACAGGCCCTCATACTCTGCATATCATCACTGGAGGAAGGACAGCAATTTAAAAGACAGATAAAAGTCAGACTAATTCCTACTGCAACAATTTTATAACTGCTTCAGTCATCTATAACATAACTCCCCCACACCCTATCCCTCTCCATAAACTCTGCAATCTGTACTCCATGCAGGCCTTTCTACTACAAATGCTTGAAATGAAATATGGTGTTGCCTTTCAGGTCATAGCAAGTAGAAACTGCACATATTACCTGTAATGACAACATACAGAAGCATACAGTCAATAGTAAGGTGTTTTCTTCATTCTCAAGGTTTTTGTTCATAGGTTCATAGGTTCATACTAGGCTATCTGCCCGAGGGCATTTACAAGCCTAGCCCATAGTTTTGTGGTTTACGCCACCCCTTTAGTATGGGGAACTATACCCATTATTTTGCTGTGCCTCTGTCGAGCAGTGACACTGAGGTAATCCCTGGGGTATATCTGCGATTGTTCAGTTGTTTCTTTTTCCTGTTCGCTCCTGTTGGTGCATTTCTGAACTCTATTAACAACATCCACTATGACTGGATTTAAACATTGAAATCCTGCAGAACAGGTTTGAACCAGCAGTAGTGCTACTCTCTAGCCAAGGAACTACATGCCAATCAGAAGCTCTGCAATCACAAAACTGTTTTAATAGTACTTTATATAGTACACAACTAAGGAAATGGGAGAAAGGGACAAAAAATGTGTAGTATATGGAGTGCTGTGATTATGCTCCAAAATCAGGAAAAAGGTATACTCGTAAAGCACGTCCCCAGTGCAAGACCCATTTTAAAAGTGCTTATCAGCCTTTAAGAGTGCTTAACAAAAGCTTATTAAGCACCCATAAGCACTGTTAAGATTCATCCCATGCTAGGGGACAACTAATGTTGGCTGACAAAGAACAGTGGCAGAAGGTAAACCAGGTTTTAAAAGCCGTCGTACTTTTCACTGCCACACGTCTACACTTATAAGCAGAAAGTGTGACAGAATGGAGCGTCTAACAGCTTTTAAAGCAGTTAGTTCAAAAGTGCAGTACTTTGTTTCTGTTGGTTGTCTGTTTGACAGTGTAAAGTGAATTCCTGGCTTTCTTTGAAAGCTGGTAAAACTATACATGCTCCAAAATTTTTTCTAACCGGTTGTAGATGGTGCACATAAAACTCCATGCACTACAAAAAATTATGATCATGACCAGTGTGTAGCCTCAATATGGATGCAAAGGGTTCATCTCTTACGATTTGCTCTCAAAGTGAATTCTTGGTGTCTACGTTTCATGATCAGAAACGCAATCATAATCCTGTACAAGAAATTAAAGAGAGTCAATTAAAAAACAATGCTTAGCCCTATCATCATAAACTCTAAGAGGAACTACTTGTCATAAGTGACTACAGTTCCTAGATGATACAAGGGAATTTAGATACAATCCCCATTGCTAAGTCAACCTGGTATGATTCAGTTTTCTATGAACACAAAAATGGCTACATTGATAAGTCAGTTCCTATCTTCTTCAAATATATGGGGAAATTTAAAAACAAACACTTATGGAGGAATAACACTATCAGTTTACTAAGATGTCACTCAATGCACATTAAAGGTCATATTCTATCCTTACAAAGAGGACATTTAAGCAAGTTATTTCACAAAAGCAAGCTAACAAAGTACTTAAGGGTGCTATTAAGAACTTTAAATGTGGGCATGAACTTAAGTAGCCACCTCTACCAAAAGTAACTATATATCCTTTATTAATTACGTGAGGAAGCAAAAAACTAACACCCAACAATGGCTGGAACTTGTCCACAACTATTCCATCATTCAGATTCGATGAAGATAACCAATATGTACTCATGGCAATCTTAAAGGCAAGAACACTACTTCAATAAGCTGTGGTGATTACATACTGTGTTGCCTAATTATTAGTGTCCCATATAATCTGCCCTTACCTAATGTCTTTAACGTGAGCCTATTAACAGGATAAAAATTTGTGTTAGCTGGAAAACAGCCACCCATACTTCTCAAGTGTTGCTGATTTTGACTCACATTTTAGGTCTGTCCATCTTAATCCCTCTTAGCATTTAGGTCTGTCTTAATCCCTTTTAGCATTTAGGTCTGCCCATCTTAATCCCTCTTAGCATTTAGGTCTGTCTTAATCCCTCTTAGCATTTAGGTCAGTCTGTCTTAATCCCTCTTAGCATTTAGGTCTGTCCGTCTTAATCCCTCTTAGCATTTAGGTCTGTCCATCTTAATCCCTCTTAGCATTTAGGTCTGTCCATCTTAACCCCTCTTAGCATTTAGGTCTGGCCGTCTTAATCCCTCTTAGCAGTGGTGACTGTTGAAGAAAAGCTAGTGAACTGCACTTAATGAATAGTAAAAGGAATTCGAATTATAGACTTTTTTTTAGTTCAGAAAATGTATATTAATTCACATTCTCTTATTCTGTCACTGTCTCACTTAATAGTGCTAATATTTTCAAAGTGTCCCTGATTAGTTCAGGATATGTTCCTGATTCTGTTGATTTGTCCCTGATTGGTTGAGAACTACGCAGCCATCATAATGCTCTACAACTGATCCTGAATTACAGATCACAAGTCTTAATGTTATCATCATGCCTTAGCATCAGTTCTGATCATTACATATCCATAAATCTCACCAATCTTAGGTATAAATCTATGGAATGCAACATATGCAGTCTCGTAAAATTAGACATTAAAAATCTCACAGTCCTGGGTTCATATCAATTTGGTTGTATGAAAGACAGAACCAGTCTTCATACTTCATTATCATCTTCAACTTTTTCTACTGAACACGTAGCATACCTTGAGTTGGCCAAAGCCTTTTCATACAATGACTTTGAAATTTCTGGAGGCAGTTCCACCTAAGAAAGCACTTTCTAAGCTCCGAAGAACCAGATTTGGAAGTTTTACTGGGGATTTGAGCCCCTGAAGAAAATGCTGATTAAGAAGGAATGCCCTTCAAGATAAGTTTGCTGCGTCTATCAACTAATGCCTTGGAGTTGAAAGCAGCACAGATACTGCAGTTAGTCTCTAGATAGCTTGCTCCAAGTCAATATACGCACTCCTTGTTGTCATCTGAGTTAGGAATTTTGTGCCCACAACAATTGCATTTTTTGAATCCCGTTGGCTTGTCAGCCATGACAGTTTAAAAAGGAGACC
Organism: Protopterus annectens; assembly: GCF_019279795.1. Classification (NCBI taxonomy): domain Eukaryota; kingdom Metazoa; phylum Chordata; order Ceratodontiformes; family Protopteridae; genus Protopterus; species Protopterus annectens. The sequence goes on from NC_056739.1 coordinate 1,596,965,878, forward strand.
GCAAAACAAACAATATAAATGAAAGGATAAAACTTTTTTTTTTGAAAATATAGCGTAAAAGAGAAATTATCAACTATGGTAATTAAAGATCACTCCAAAAGGCAGGTAGAAAGAGAGAGGTTATAGAAAAGAAGGGTTACCAACTATGGTATACAGAAGAAAATACTATATAGACGTACTTTCGCTACTCAAAAAATAACCTGAAACTAAAATGGAGTTGAAAGCTAATGAAGATTAAAGATTAGGATAAGGAAGATAACCTTACTTATGAAAAAATTATCAGAAAATGTATACTAAGCACTTGAGAGAAGTGCCCTACATCTGAGCACAATGGCGGCAAACAAGATCTGAGGTCTTGAGAATAGACTACGGCATTATGGGTAGAGGGAGGCACTTGAGAGTTGGATCAAAAGCCTGAAATATGCAGCAGAGTTGGATCAGAGGATCGGCTCCATACCCTATTCATGAAAAGGACATCAGATCAGGATTTGTCGATGACAGGGGACTGCAGTACCCACAGAAGGAAAAATGCAAGTGATTTCTCCCCACAGTGTTTTGTGTCATACTTTAAAATGAGAAGCAATGAATGTGCCAAGTAATCCTGCTTCTGTAATCTCAGGAAACCTAGTTACAAACTTGGTTTTCATAAGCAGTGATTTGCTTCAACATGCCCCATTGATGTAAATGGGGCAAGTAAAACATTTACAGCAGAACAGATAATGGGTTTATGTATTACTTTCATCCACTGTCTTAACTTAATGGCTGCAACAGTGGTAAAGTATAATTCTGCTTTTCTTTTTTAATGTTTTATATTAACAAATTGCACCCTACCAAGATGGTGGTGTTTAACTGCTCCAAAAAATATCATTCTGAATGAAAAGGAAATGAACTGTGCATGGCTTGTAAATAATGACAAATTATTTTTTTCAGGGAGAGAAAATGGTGGAGAATGTCTTGACCTAAGGCCTAGGTTTTTGTATTTCTAAGAAAATTCTGCTTTGTGCGTGGCACTGCTTTTTAGAACAGTTTCTCTCATAAGGTCTCATTTTTTTTTTGTTTTGCCCTGTGCGGCTGTTATGTCTCAGCCATTTCTTCAATCTTGGGCTTCCATGTTAATTTCTAAACTCAAACCGCACGTATATAATATCAAAAGCATGGGAAAAGTATAAATAATGGAAAAGTAAGAGAAAGCTTATTGCTATGACAGCATATCTGCAAACTCTTCTGGCCCTCTAATTTCAAACTATAAACTGCCAGTGATGTTACGACATACTAAAGCTGGCAGTTATGAAGTGCAAACCAGAAGGAGAGAGCTGGTACAGTAGCAAACAGCATAAACCAAAGTTAAGATAGTAAACCTCTTTTCAGAAGAAAAAAATCCAAGTGCAGATATCGATGCTGTTACATACCTGTTTTGTTACCAAACTAACGTATGTGCTATATGTCTCCACCCACACACACCAAATACACACAGTACAATTTTACAATCTTAGCTTTAGTGCATAGAACTCACTTTTCACTGTTTATAAAAGAAAGGTACCAGAACTATACAGCTTAACTCGCCCAGCCTAAATATGACAAAGCTGTGTTATTCAGAGTACCCTGCACATCACTCAGCTGTCTATAGCTCAAGCCATCAGGACATGATTACTTTAGCAGCATTATGACTGTAAGAGGGGGAAATAATTTCTGATGACAGACTGTCAAGCATTTCCTTTTGCAAGACACTCTGTATGTCCTTTAGTCAAACAGCTACATCAAGTTGGATATAATTGCAGCTGCCAACCAGAAAAGAAAGCATTTAACTAACATGGCAGTCACAAATATCCTGAGTGGCCTTTTTTTCTTTATATATTTTTGCTAAGTTTCTGTCAGTACCAATTTTATAAAAATGGAGAGATTTTTTTTAAAGGAAAATTCAACAATTACCAAAAGACAACTATTCTCTTGTTAACTCTTGCATTTTATTAATTAGTGTTCACAGATACATATTGGGTAGTTTGGTAAATGGTAAAATAGAAATAAAACTTCAGTTATCACTGCAATATAAATGCAATGACTGACATTAACTGCTAACCCATTCTAAACTATGGACAATTTTATTAACCATACCAAGCTATTAACATTCTGTTTTTGGCAGGGAAGATACTGAACATGTTACAGGTTTCTCAAGGCCAAGACAGTCATTCTGTTACCAATGCCTGCTGTGGTAGGTGCATGAAGCATAAACACAAGGAGAGACTGTGTGACTTCAAGCTGCTACTGAGAAACAAGCTCTTCAGTAGGGATATGGTGCTTTAAAGGGCAGACGGTGGCTGATGGGACAGTGACAAAAAGTCAAGCTGTTTTCCCACTACCGCAACCTTTACTAAACGAAGGGGGCTACATATGTGTCTGCCCCATACAAAAAGGCAGTGTATGACAGAAGAGGTATTCTACTCTACAGATGGTACTGATTTCAGTACAAGCATAGATGTTCTTATGACAGCGGTGAAACTACTGTGGTCAGACAAAGAAAAATGGAGTTAATAAGAAAACAAAGGAAATGTTATGCCACTGTATGACATGTCCTTTCTAAATGAAAAGCTACACTGTTTTGATTGAGTAAAGACATCGGAAAGTAAATGCATAATAACAGATAATGCATGTTATCAAACAGCATGCAGATATTCCCTACATACAAGTTCATATGTGGATACATACCTCTATGCAGCACTCTAGCAAACCCCAGACTATAACAGACAGCAGCAGCAGAAAACTGGACACAACGGTGGACTTAACAAATTTCTGGCTGAGGTGATAAGCAGTGTGCTCTGATTAACTTCTTATTTATTAATTTACTTACTTATTTATTTTAAATAACATGCTGGGGTGCCTTCTGTGCGGAGTCTGCATGTCCTCCCTGTGGTCGCGTGGGTTTCCTCCAGGTGCTCCGGTTTCCTCCCACATCCCAAAGACATGCTGCAGGTGGATTGGACACTCTAAATTGGCCCTAGGTGTGCGTGTGAGTGTGCCTTCTGTGGAAGGTTACTGGCTGGCAACTCGACACTGTAAAACTCCTCTGCCATTCAATGTGCGGACAAGGTGATCCGCTGTGGCGACCCCTAACCGGGAAAAAGCCGAAAGAAGAAGAAGAAGAAGATTTATTTTAAATAACATCCTCTGCTTTATGTCTGTCCCACTTTGCAACACATCTTTGTATGTGTGCATTTTCAAATCTTGTACAAAGTTTTTTGCTGTTTCTGTGAGATAACATTTCCTTACTTTTCTCCAGTAAAGGACCACATTTATGAAATCCTACCACATCTGCTTTTTTTTTTTTGGAATACCTTTTTGTAAACCTGTTCTATTTCCTTTTGTAAAAGCATTAAGTATATTACTAAACAATACACTGTCCTTTCTCTGGAATAACCCAGGAAAACACAAAAGAGGTGTTTGCAATATTCATAATTTCAAAACCATAATTCCCCAAAACAATGATCATATGAGATGGTCATTGTAACAATGCATCTTTAAGACATAAGCCCTGACTGCAGGATACATAAGACTGCACATTCCAGGCAGTGTACCTCAAGACAGAATGGATCTTGGATCTGGGAGCCTCCACAACATGCAAACTACCCATAACCTGTCATAATGCCATTTGAAGGTGGAGGGCCCAAATGAATCTGCTGGCAGGTCAACCTTTCAGGGTGCAGGCTCTAATGGCCTAGATCAGGACAATCCACACTGGAAAGGGAGGTTCACTTTTTACACCACACGATCCAACTCTTTGGTCCAACACTGAAGAACCTTCTGCATAAAAAATATTTTTGAGATATCTGCAGTTCTGCTTGCCCTCCAAACCACTGCATCTTTTCCTCTTCAGAAGACTGACTTTTGTAAGAAAAGAGAACCTAACCATTACGTGGTATGTAAACAAGTGGAGGGGGCATGGATTCCTGCCATCTATGCAAAGACACTATGCAAGTATCGGGAAAGGCGAATATCACCACTCCTTTTCCTGATGCCGAGTCACATGTTACACAACTTTCACTACTTGGTGGACAGACTCAGCCAAATCCAGTTTCTGCTGCATAAATGGTCCTTCAGTTACAAGATATGCTTGTGCCTCTTTCAAGGATGGTTGTATCTGGTGCCTTCTTTCTTTGCATCACTGACCAGTGCCAGTGTCAAGAGCACACTTTACTGATTCTGGACTAGACTGAAGTGTTCCAAGACGGCTTTGCATTGCTTGCCCCAAGGTTCTTATTCATGCCTTTTCATGGATCCCGTCAATTACAAGTTTGCTGGGCAATGCCACTAGGGAGATGGTGCAAACGATTCTTCTGATGTGATTCTGGCCCGAGTCATAGCTTTCAACTGTACTGAAGAATTTTTCCCCTCTGCACATTCAATTTCTAGTGACAAAGGCAATCCTATTTGGACTGACACATCCACCCCTAAGCAATCTATCTCACAGATTGGTTTCTCCCATTCCCATAGTGGCCAAGGCTTCAGGCTTGTCAGAAAATGAGGTCAGTATGCTTAAGGAGATACAGAAACTTTCCACAGGAAAAAAACGTAAAAGGGACAAAAGAAGTGCTTCTCCTACATGATGACAAACAATCAGGTACTACTGGAGGAAGCTTCAGTTTCTATGGTGCTAGATAATAATCCTCACCTTGATAAGTTGCATTTCAAGATTTATACAGTCAATCTCTAAACAGTGGCTATTTCAAACATTCATAATGGTACAGGACGACACTCTCTCACAGCTCTAATTTATGCAAGATGCTTCTGATAGGTTTCTTTCTGTTGAGACCATCAGTCATCAATTTGGCTCCACAAAATCACAAATGCACATCCAAGCATGTCTCCTAATGGAAATGCCCACCTGCATGTGAAATGAGCTTATGGACGAACTAGAAATGGACTGTAGGGTAGCCTATACACAATACATGCCTCTGCCTCAGAAGTGATGGTCCTGGAGAGAGATTTGGACAGTTCTTTAATCAAATCCCTCTGAAGTCTGGTGAAGTGTGCCAAATAATTCAGTGACCTGAGTGCAAAAGTCACTGAAGCATATACACTCTTCTCAAATCTGTCCAACTCCCAGGACTCCCTGTTAGGGGGATGGATAGATGAATTTGTGGCCACTGCTAAAACCATGGCGTCTACTGGTACTGCCTTGCTCCAAAATTCTCTTCCTTTCGGTGGAGCAATGATCCTGTCTGGTCTCATGCCTGCCTAGAGATCAAATCAATGGGCTCACTGGTGGGTGGCTTCATCCAGGAGGTAGATGGGCCAGACCCAAAGGCTTTCAGGAATACTGAATCCTCTTGGGAAGGGTTATCGGTAGACCATCCACCTATTTGCTTAAGGATCTCCAGGATGTTTCCAAAGGAGATGTCATCAGGTGGTGATCATAAGGACCCCTCCTCCTCATCAGAATTAGTATCTTCTGTGACTGACTCATGAGGAGAGTTTAAGTGCCTCCTCTTTCCCTTTCTCTTCCTAGGACTTTTTCATCGGGATGTTCAGAAGTATCAGACGATATGAGTATACCCTGATGGGCAGCCTGGGGACGTTGGGCTGGCTGTCCTTGTGGAGTAGAGTGCTGAGGATCAAGGCACAAAGACATATGAGACTGTGAAGACGGATCCGAGGTGGGGAATCTTCCTTCTTCTAGAAGCAGAAAACACTCTCTCCACCACCTCAAAGGCAGAATTCCTTGGGGAGAAGGACGTTGACAGTGCTGAGAAGACATGCTTCCAGACCGTTGGCTCCCTCTGACCAGAAGGCAGTCCACTTGAGGCAGAGTTAGGAGCCGAGCTGTCCAAAGCTGAGGCAATGAGGGGCAAAGATGGCTCTCTCAACTTTGGAGTCGACTCCAACACCTCGGACCTGGTAGCGGTGCTATTGCTTCAAGAGTCATCCAGTTCCGACATGCTTGGAAGCCAGCCCACTCAGAAAAGGCATCGAGCAGAAGATATCACAACCTTTGGATCTGATATGGATGGTTCCAGAAGTATGGGATACAGGAGCTCCGAAGCTGAAGGACAGACTAGAGAAGGAGCCAAAACAGGTGCAGTAGTACTGGTAAAGGTCTCTGGATCCAATGGGGTAGGAGCCGGGAGAACTCCCATCTGAAGTTGTGCCAAGAGATTTCCTCATCATTCTATCCACATCTGCTTCTGACAGACTCCTGGAAGAGCAAGAAAACAGGCCACTGAAGGGGTCCTAGAATAATGACATCTCTCTAGCAAGGGAGATGGTAGATAGGAAGGAACAGGATCTGGAGATGATGCATATCGGGTCCTATGAAGCTTCTTCGGCTCCGAATGCGTTGGATCTGATAATGTGGATCTGTTATCAGAAGATGTCAGATCTGAGGGCTTAGTTTTTGCATCTAAAGAACTTGGATCCAACTGTTTAGACAAGGCACACAAATATGTGGCAAGTACTGCAGTTGTAAATATGTGGTACCATATTTTAGGGACATTAATGGCAGAAAATATGAGGTGAAACATACCTTTAATTGTAATTCAGTAGGTATAAAAAGAAGTTATGTACTCACCACAACGTTCCATCTGAGTAGGTAACTTCATTTGTCTGCAAAAAAAAAAAAAACACCAAAGAAGAGAGCAGGAACTAGATGCACACAGGTTTATTCTGGTACCCCAAAGCCTTCAGAATAACCATTTCCCAACAAATGCATAATTTTATACAAATTTTCTTAATTAATTAATTGGATAATCATACAATGCATCATTCACAAAAATATCCCCTATTGTCTGTGTTTTAGCAATTCACTGTATGGCCCTTTTATTTTTATTTTTGTGAATGATGCATTGTATGATTATCCAATTAATTAATTAAGAAAATTTGTATAAAATGATGCATTTGTTGGGAAATGGTTATTCCTTTGAAGGCTGTGGAAGCCGAGGTACCAGTATAAACCTGTGTGCATCTAGTTCCTGCTCTCTTCTTTGGTGGTTTTCGTGAACATTTTATGTTTGGTTTTCATATTCTTTGAGGCGTGCTGTCTTTCTTTTGAGGAGAGCAGGTTTTTATTTATCATGGCAAATCCAGCCTGTAGTGATGAAGGTTTTCGTTTTGCCAATTTGTGCAAGGAAAGGGACGATAAATTGGCGGCATCTGATCCATGGGGTGTTCCAGTATGTACTGATCGTGATAAGAGGTTTGATGAACTTAAAAAGTTAAGGTTCAAAGAAACCTCTTTATTTTACGACACTCGTTTGTTAGAAAAATATGTTAGTTTGTCGATTACACCCAGGGGACTTTGGGTGGACAAACTACCTGCATTTAAATTTACTGATGATGAGACTGAATTTCTCAAAGAGTGGAAGGCTGCCTCATTACAGTGCTCTTTAAGCTGGCTCAAAATACTTATCACGCGTAACCGAAAGAATTTGGGGGCAATCCAACTCCAAATTGCAGAGGTGGAGGAAAGTTTGTTCACTGAAATTCCAAGTGAAGTTTTTCGTGTTGCCATGAAAGGTATTAATGTAGAGACTAGTAAATTTGAAAGTGAAATAGTTTCCAGAAAGAAGAACAAATTGAATAGGGATATCAACGATTTTAGTAAGGACACGGTATATTTGTGGCAGCGTAAACGTAAAAATGGTACATCCCGAACCGGAAGAATGGAGGGAGCTTCCAGATTCGTTAGAGATTCTTCTGTCTCATCTTCTGATACGGGTACTAGCAGGAAAAGTGTATCGTTCGAAAGAGTGGATAATACTGAAGATGTCAGTGGTCAGTCGGAGACGGAAGAGCAAGTAAATTGGAATTTTCGCCAGGGCAGCAAGCGAAAATCAAGAAGCAAAGGTCGTAACAGAAGACGCTGAAAGGAGGCATGTCTCGACTGTGTTTAGAGAGACTTTCAGGTTGGGACAGTTTTTCTCAAATGTTTTATACAATTCTGTACAGAAGCATATTGTGAATTTAAGTGACCTTGTGGTCACTTCTGATATGGAGCAGGTATTGCTTAAGGGAAGCAAGTTTGTGCCTACCAAAATACCAGCTCTTTCTGATTTAATTATTGATGTTAAGCGTTTCTGTAGGAAATTGTATTTAAAAACTTTTTTTGAAAATAAGAAATGTTTCACTGATAATACATTAAGTTATTTGAATGATTTGGAAATTAATACTGTTACTGATAATTGCATGTTTTCTGATGACTTGTCAAGTTCTTTCGATTCTTTGCTGAACCTTTCTGTATATGACTATGATTTAGAAACCTCTGGATTATTGGAGGGGGCCATGGATATATCTGAGTCTGATTTATGTGATGTTGAGACTGGGCGTTTTGTGACAGGTTATGGTAAACTTGAAGTTCCTAGTTTGCCAAGTCACAGTTCCTTCTTTCCACCTAAAAATTCTGCTATTTTGAAAGCTTTTGAGAATGTATTACTTGGCAAAGTAGAAGCTGAGTATGGAATGTTTATGAAAAAATATTTCTCTTATAATCTCACAAAAAATGAGTGGAAAGCTTTAAAAGATATGCAATCTATTTGTGATATGTATGCTTTCTGTCAAGCAGATAAAGGAGGGAACTGGGTAATTATGGACAGGGCACACTATTTGAAGATGGTGTTTGATTTATTATCAAACGAAGAAGTTTATGTTGAGTTGCCAAATAACCCTGTCTTAGAATATAATAGAGCCCTTTTAGAGTTATTGGAGAGGGGCGAGAGACTGGGTTTCTTAACTAGCAAAGATGTAAAAAAACTTTATATTGCTAATCCTAGGGATCCCAGTTTTTACGCCCTACCGAAGATACATAAAACCTTGCTGACCCTCCTGGCCGCCCTATAGTTTCCTGTTGCGGTGGTTTTCTTGAACATATTGGTATATTGTTGGATAGTATTCTTAAGAAAGAATTGGTCAATGTTTCTTCACACATTAGGAACAGTAATGATTTTTGCATTAAGGTTAAGAATATGCAATGGGATAGTAATTTTTACTGGGCCACGGTGGATGTGAAGGCACTTTATACAAGTATTAAGACTAGATGGGGTTTGGAGGCTATTCATAACATATTGGGGGAGGGCCCACGCACTTCTTTTATTATTTCATTGTTAGAATATGCATTGACCCACAACTATTTTTGTTGTGAAGACAAGATATTTTGCAAAAGAAGGCACCGCAATGGGTGCAAATTTTGCTCCTAGCTATGCGATATTATTTATGTCCTTTTTTGAGATCACTTTTCTGTATAGGTTGGAGTTTTTTCAGAATAATGTTGTACTCTATTACAGATATATTGACAATTTGATTTTTGTATGTACTGGCAATATTATTGAATTTGAAGGTTTTATTGCCAGTTTACATAAGAACAGATTTGGTCTTGAATTCACTTATGTTCTGAATAAAAGTACTATTCAGTTCTTAGATATTTCTTTATATGTGGATTCTAATATAGTGCAATATAGACCATACAGGAAAGTTACTGCAACCAATAATTTTTTACATGCCACTAGTGCTCACCCAAAACATTTGATTGAAGCACTACCTTATGGTGAGTTTAAACGCACTTTGGAGCATACTTCTGAGATTAATCTGTTAAATTTTGAATTTAGGATGGTTGGAAACAGGCTCTTGGAAAGAGGCTATTCTGAGTTTTCCATAAAGAATAGTAGTGATAGATTGCTTAATCCTGATTCTGTCATAAGGAAGACGGATAAAACCTATGACTTTAGGGAGAATAAATTCATTTTGAATGAAGAGAACAGAATCTTTTTAGTTAATAAGTATTCTTCTTTTTCTCCTATTCTAAAGGACATAGTAGATTTTCTTTGGCCTATTGTTTGTCAAAATGACGAAATTGGCCATTTGTTCCCCAACAGAGTATGTTTTTCATATGGTAGATATGCAAATTTAAAAGAAAAGTTAAAATTTAAATCAAAAATTAGGACAAACATGCTAAGTGGGTTTCCATCTACTAAAGGTATGTTCAAATGTGGAAAATGTAGAATTTGTTCAAAGGTTATGAATTTAACAGGGAGTTGCATTAATGGCATAAAATATCAAGCTTTGGATACTTTCAATTGCAAATCCTGTGGGGTGGTTTATATAGTGGGTTGTGGGTGTACTCCACCTAAATATTATATAGGGCAAACCAAACGCCAGCTTAAGTTAAGAATTATGGAACACATGGGTGACATTAGAAATGGCAGGATGGAAAGCCCAGTTTCTGAACATTGTAATAATTCACATAATGGGAAGCTGGATTCCTTGTTTTTTTGTGCTTTGGCTAGACCTGACAGTTATAATACTGGGAATTTTCTACGTAAGTTGTTGAAATTGGAAAGTATGTTTATTCTAAACTTTGCTACTTTGAAATCTAAAGGTTTAAATTTAGAAAATAACTTGACTATTTGAGATATGGTGTAGTGTTATAAATATAAATTTTGGTATTATGTACTATACACTTTATCTTGTTAAAATATCCCCTATTGTCTGTGTTTTAGCAATTCACTGTATGGCCCTTTTATTTTTATTTTTGTGAATGATGCATTGTATGATTATCCAATTAATTAATTAAGAAAATTTGTATAAAATGATGCATTTGTTGGGAAATGGTTATTCCTTTGAAGGCTGTGGAAGCCGAGGTACCAGAATAAACCTGTGTGCATCTAGTTCCTGCTCTCTTCTTTGGTGGTTTTCGTGAACATTTTATGTTTGGTTTTCATATTCATTTGTCTGCAACCTGTGGGTATCGGATCTCACTCGGATCTGAGCCGGCAGCTTTCCAAGTTAATAGATCTGCGCTCCAAGCTCCTCCCCTACCCATAATGCCCTGCCATCTCCCTCTAACCCTCAGATCGAGTTTGCCAAAGGACAATAAGGAATTCCATAACCTAGGCGTGGTTCCAAACTGTTTCAATGACGTCCAAGAAAGGAAGCCATATCCTGACTCTTAGATAACAAACTAAGGGTGCGGGGGATGGAGGGCGGGTCGGTTGCAGACAAATGAAGTTACCTACTCAGATGGAACGTTATGGTGAGTACATAACTTCTTTATCTGAAGTAGTTAACTTCATTTGCTCTGCAACCTGCGGGACAGAGTCCCCAGCTACCAACAACTTGGGAGGCCCTTATGGAAGGATATTCCGGAGCACTGCTGAGCCAAACGATGCACGTCGTCTGGAGATCAAATCCAATTTGTAGTGTGTAATAAAGGTATGAGAGGAAGCCCAAGTAGCTGCCGAGCAAATGTCATCCAAGGAAACCTTTGACCAGAAGGCAGCAGAAGAGGCCATGGATCGGGTAGAATGGGCTCGTACTCAGGGGCTCAGGACGACCAGATCTTTTGTAAGCTAGGCGAACGCACTATGAAATCCATGCAGCTAAGGTTACCTTAGTAACTGGCTTGCCTGGACAAGATTTTGCAAAGGAAACAAAAAGTTGGTCATATTTTCGAAGATCTGCTGTTCTAAGTAAAAGTGTAACTGTCTGTGAACATCCAGATAATGAAGTCTGTATTCTCCTTTATTTTGAAAATTTGGAAAGAAAACAGGCAGATTAATGGTCTGGTTGATGTTGACTTCCGAAGCCACCTTTGGAAGAAAGGAGGGATTAGTCCTGAGGGAGACCCTGTTCTTATGAAAAATGATATAGGGAGGTTTACTGCAAAGAGCATGAAGCTCTGATATCCTTCTCGCAGAAGTAATGGAAATCAGAAAGGCCGTTTTCCATGATACATATTTCAAATCGACTGAAGCCGCGGCCTCAAAGGGGGGCCCAGTCAGAGCTTGAAGAACTAGGGTAAGATCCCATGGGGGGACTGGATCTTTAATGGGGGGTCTTAACAAAAAAGCTCCTTTCAAGAAGGCCTTGCATATTTTGGAGGATGCTAGTGGCCCTGAGCTGTTACCAACATGGTAGTGGGAGATAACTGCCAACTGAATTTTAATAGTAGAAGCACTGGCTCCTTGATCAAACGTATGTGAAAGAAAGTCTAGGACTGCTGGAATCGGAGCCGTAAAGGGATCTAAGTTCCTGTGCTCTGCCCAGATCGAGAAACGTTTCCATTTACTGTTGTAGATCTTCCTGGTGGATGGTTTATAGGCGGCCACTTGGATGGTTTTAACCGAAGATGATATACCGGGAGTCCTAGCCATCAAGGGAACTGGATCAACCAAGCTGACAGCTTCAGGCAGTCCAGATTGGGGGTCTTCAATCCTAAAGGGTGAGAGATTAGATCCGGTTTGGGATCCAAAATCCAAGGAGGATGTACTTGAGACTGTAGGTAAGGGAACCAGGTTTGGCGAGGCCAGAATGGGGCTATGAGGATAATTCTGCTCCCCAACTGACGAGCTTTCTGCAAGAATTTTGTCATCAAGGGAAGAGGAAGATAAGCATACAGAAGACCGGATGGCCAAGCATGAACTAGAGCGTCTCTGGGGGTTTCCCCTGGTGGGGGAATCGGAGCGAAGAATTCGCTGCACTTTGTGTTGGAAGGCGAGGCGAAGAGATCGCAGCAAGGTTGACCCCATTGGAGAAAGATTTGTTTCGCTACAGCAGGGTTCAGAGACCACTCGTAAGGTGAGAGGATCGTCCGACTCAACCTGTCCGCTAAGATGTTTGACTGACCCGGTATGTGCGTTGCTATGAGAAAGCGGTTGGTGGATATCGCCCATTCCCATACTCTCATTGCCTCCCTGCAAAGTGGATAGGATCTGGTTCCCCCCTGTTTGTTTATGTACCAGACTACCGCCATGTTGTCTGTTTGAAGTGCAATAGTTCCTGGAGGGAGAAGGGGATGGAGAGCTTGCAATGCTAGAAGCACCGCCCTCATCTCCAGGACATTGATATGCAGTGAGGTCTCTGTGAAAGTCCAAGTGCCTTGTACGGATCTGCCCATGCAATGCCCCCCCCCCACCCGAGGAGAGAAGCGTCCATGGTCACCATGACTTGGGGAGGGCGTATAACAAAGGGGCGGCCTTCTTGAAGGTCTCTGGAGTGGAGATTCCAAAGAAGCGATTCCCTGCAAATCCTGGTGAGAGGAATAGGTGTGGTCAGGGGTTGACAGAGGATGGACCATTGTACTTATAATGTCCAGTGAAGGATCCTCATCTTGAAGCGAGCAGAGGGGGATAGATTGATGGCCGCTGCCATAGATCCCAGGGCCCTCAGGACTAGTTCTGCTGGTGGGGCTGATGATCGTAAGAGATCTAGAATGTGAAGGCTCAGATTGCAAAGCCTGTCCGTAGTCAGAAAGACTCTGGATTGAGTAGTGTCTATCCTGGCCCCTATGAATTCCAAAATATGAGTGGGTTGAAGGGAGGATTTCTGGAGATTTATCGTGATCCCTAGGTGGCGGGCTAGGCGTAAGAAGTAGTTCCTGCCTGAGCAGAGTTGATGCCTGGTGGGGGCGGTTAGGAGCCAGTCGTCCAGGTACAGAAAGACCTGTATTCCCTGAAGCCTCAGGTGGGCCCCTACAACTGCCATGACCTTGGTGAAGACCCTGGGGACTGTGGTGAGACCGAAGGGTAGGACCCTGAACTGATAATGGCTGGCTCCCAGCCGAAAGCGGAGGAACCTCCTGGATGGTCTGTCCATCAAAATGTGGTAGTACGCATCCTTGAGGTCTATTGAGCACATCCAGTCGTTCTCCTGCAGAAGTGGGAGAATGGATTGAATAGTGACCATCCGGAACTTTTCCTTGGCAATTGACAGGTTCAGCGTTGACAGGTCGAGGATGGGTCGTAAGTCCTCCATCTTTTTTGGCACCAGAAAGAAAGTACAGTTTTGTACCTACCATAAATGTAGATGTCCGATAGATATGCAACTGCAGTCATAACATATGGGTTGTCCTGCCTCAGGCAGCCCTCGGTCGGCCGGATTCCAAAGTCTGGGTCCGGCGTCAGCTGGTGTCGCCTCCTCTCCGACGTCACAACGGCTGGAGTATAAAGGCATCGGCCAACGCCATCTTCTTCAGTGTTTCTTGCGCCAGATGCCAGGTGCCCTCCTAGGAAGGCTAAATTTGGTGAATGGATAAAGAATTCCAGACATGCACAACAGTAATAAACAGATACACCATAGAGATACCCCCAGCTAATAGGAATAGGGGTAGTGGACCCATAAAGAAGGTTGCAGAGGGGTAGGAGGGTGGAGATCCGACTGCAGTTGCATATCTATCGGACATCTACATTTATGGTAGGTACAAAACTGTACTATGTCCTTCAAGAATGCAACTGCAGTCATAACATATGGGTTGAATACCATAGCCAAGCTGGGGTGGTTGGAACTAAGAAAGTGATGGTGTAGCTAAAATGCCCTGCAGGACTGCTGAAGCAAAGCCTGCTCAGGATCTGGAGTATAAAGGCAGGTTGTAGTGCTTGGTAAATGTATGCACGGAACTCCATGTAGCAGCCTCTAGAATGTCCTTTGTAGCCACTCCTCTTAGGAAAGCTGTGGATGTGGCTATAGCTCTGGTGGAGTGTGGCCTAATATTGGCTGGCACACCTTTTCCATGAAAGGAATAGCAGAATCTGATGCAGTGTCCAATCCATTTGGAAATTGTTTGTTTGGAGATTGCTTTTCCTTGTACTCCAGCAGCATAGGCTACAAGCAGTTGGTCAGACTTTCTGGTGGCCTTAGTTCTGTCCAAGTAGTAGCGTAGTTGCCTGTGTATGTCCAAAGTATGCAGCAGTGCTTCCCCCCTGTTTTGAGGATTGGGGAAGAAAGTAGGCAGGTGAATGGCTTGATTTAGAGACACCCTGGAAATTACTTTTGGCATGAATGAAGGATTGGTTCTTAGAGAGACTCTGTCCTGATGAAAAATGAGAAAAGGAGGTACTGCCATGAGTGCCTGTATCTCCGAGACCCTTCTTGCTGATGTGATTGCCAATAGGAAAACTGTTTTCCATGAGAGAAATTGCATTTCTGAAGTTGGTTCAAAGGAAGGAAGAGTTAATTTTTCCAAGACGAAGTTGAGGTCCCATGTAGGTACTGGCGGTTTCCTGGGAGGTTTGACATTCTTTATCCCCCTTAGGAACTGTCTTAGCAAAGGATGTGAAAACACAGGTGGATCACAATTGTATTTTGCTGAGATTGCTGAGGCATGAATCTTTATATGGAAGAATATGAAAGACCAGTATGAAACATTTCTGCCAAGTATTCCAATATCTGAGGTATACTCAATACTGTTGTATCCTGACCCCTGTTAGCATTCCAGATGATGAATCTCTTCCACTTGGCTGAATAGGTTTTTCTGGTGGAAGGTCTGCGTGCTTCCAGTAAAATCTCTTGAACTTTTTTGGAAAGAGAGATATCGGAAGGAGTTATGGTAACCTCTAGGCTGTCAGATGCAATGTTCTCAGGTTTTGATGAACCGTCCTGCAATTGTGTTGTGTTAGAAGCAGAGGCCATAGGGGCAGAGGCCACGGTTTGGTCCGAGTTATGCTCAACAGCAATGGGTACCAGTGCTGCCTTGGCCAGTCTGGAGCTATCAAAATGCCTGTTGGTTGTTCTGCTTTGATCTTCAGTATCACCTTGGTCAGCAGTGGTAGAGGAGGGAATGCATAAATTGTTAGGGACTTCCAGCTGAAGGAGAGAGCATCCATTTTCCAGGCTAGAGGATGGTGGGTCCTTGTACAGAACTTTTCCAGGTGAAGATTCACGTGAGAAGCAAAGAGATCTATGTCTGTTATTTGTGAGAAAATGTGAGGATGCAGCATCCATTCGTGTGGATCCAAGAAATTTCTGCTCAGCTTGTCCGCCAGTACATTGTCCTTGCCTGGCACAAACTGGTATTGCAGATGTATCTTCAGACTTAGGGATTTTTTCCAGAGAATCATTGTTAGTCTGCAGAGGGGATAAGAATGAGTGCCTCCCTGCTTGTTTATATACCACATAACAGTGGTGTTGTCTGTCCTTATTAGCAAATGCCCTTGTTGAAGTGATTTTTCAAAAGTCTCGATTGCATGTATCACTGCCAACATCTCTTTTTGGTTTATGTGCAGATGCCTTTCCCTTGGTGTCCATTGACCTTGAATGCATCTGCCCTCCATGTGCGCCCCCCCCCCCCATCCATGGTCTGAGGCGTCTGTTGTAATCATTTGACCTGCTTGAGGTTTGTTGAAAGACATGCCTTTGTTTAACTGACTTGCTTGAGCCCACCACAAAAATTCTCTTTGCAGACATGGAATGAGTGGGATTACGTCCTCTAGGCTTTGGCTGTGTTGGGACCATAAGCGTACCACTGCAGCTTTCTCATATGAAGTCTTGCCAAAGGTATCAGAAGAATGCAAGATGCCATGAACCCCAGGGCCTGCAGGATTTTCCTTGCAGTCAGCTGGGAGAGCTTTGCTAGGCCTTTGAAGTACTCTGGTAACTGCTGTTGTTTTTCCTCTGTGAGATAAGCCATCTGTGTTCAGTTTGGCTCCTAGGAAAATAATCTGTTGGGATGGCAGAAGTCTTGATTTCTGAATTTTGACTGTGTATCCCAAGGCCTGTAGTAATTGAATGACATAGTCCAAGTTTGCTATCAAGGTTTGCTTGTTGTCTGCTTGTATGAGGCAGTCGTCCAGGTAGGGGTATATTTGAATTCCCTGGAGTCTGCAGTGTGCCACTACTGATGCCAGGCATTTCGTGAACACTCTGGGCGCAGTAGATAAGCCAAACGGCAATGCTGAGAATTGATAATGCTCTGTCCCTGCAAGAAATCTGAGGTATCTTCTGCAGCTTTGTCTGATTGGGACATGCAGGTATGCCTCCTTAAGGTCCAGAGTGACCAGCCAAGACCCCTTGCCCAGCATGGGAAGGAGTTGCTGCAACGTCAGCATTTTGAACTTTGGCACAATGAGATAAGTATTCAGAGTAGACAAGTCCAGTATAGGTCTCCATTTGTTTTCCTTTCTTGGAACAAGGAACAGTCTTGAATAAAATCGCTGGCCTTGTTCCTGTGGAGGGACCTTTTCTATTGCTTTTCTATTTAACAGCTTTGAAACTTGAATGAGTGCCTCTGCCCTTTGATGAAGTGGCAGGTTTGGCATGCCTTGTCTTATTGGTAAAGTATGGAAGTGGAATCTGTAACCTTTGTCTATTAAATCCAGAATCCAGTTGTCCTTGGTTAAGATATGCCAGTTTTTTGAGAATAAGGATAATTTTCCGCCCAAAGGTGCTTCTCTTTGAGCCTTTGTAGACACTATGAAAGTCAAGTCATTGTGGTTGTCCTTGTGGTGCAGCTGGACTGCCTGCGCCACTTATTTGATTTGGTGGTTGCCATTGGCGGCCCCTGTAGGAGCCTCGGTATTGCCCTCTACCTCGGGCACGCCTGTTTTTTCCCCTTTGAAACTTGTCAATGTCTGGAAAGGACCAATTCTTTGAAGGCCAATTCCTGCTGAATCTGGGTGGCTGAACCTGGAGGAAATC
Source organism: Protopterus annectens (assembly GCF_019279795.1). Lineage (NCBI taxonomy): Eukaryota > Metazoa > Chordata > Ceratodontiformes > Protopteridae > Protopterus > Protopterus annectens. Next base: position 1,596,983,266 of record NC_056739.1, read on the forward strand.
TTTGACTGTCTGTACTGATTTAGCTTTTTCCTCAATGGACTTCAACACATCTTGTGCATTAGCACCAAAAAGCTTCTGCTTTTCCAGAGGTGCATCAAGTAACTTTACTTTAACATGGTCTGGCAGTGGCTGTTCTTTTAACCAAGCATGTCTACATATAACAGCCCCAGTCATAGCTGCCCTACATGAAGCCTCCAATGCATCATAACCACACTGAAGAAAATGATTGCTAACCTGCTGAGTGTTATGTACTAGATCCTGCAATGCCTTTCTATCAATAGGCTCAGGAGAGGCTAGCTTTTTCTGTAAATCATCCAAAAGGCAGTTAAGTGAACTCATGGCCAGGGTGGTAGAGGTATAAACTTTCTTACCCCATCTCTCCAGGGACCTAGCTTCCCTATCCGCTGGCAGTGGATTCTTGGCTGTGGAAGTAGCCACTCCCTTGGGGCCCTGTGAAATAGTTTCTAGATCCACAGAATGGGCCTTAAAGAGATGTTTGTGGGTGTCAGGGACCCTATAATATCTGTCTGGCTTGACAGGAGCAGGAGGGAGAGAATCAGGGTTAGCACTGGAGTCGGAGAAAACATCATCCAGGACATCCATAACTGGAGGGATAGCTAAAGGTCTGTGCTGGGGTAGCTTGAGGAAGGTAATGTAGCCTTTTCCTGGAATCAGACATTTCCTGACCCTGCCATTTAAAATGCTCCCTCAGAGTGTAGGACTTCACCGAACGAAAAATCCTCTGGAGGAGAGGCAGAGGGAATTGATTCCTCAGCATCAGAGTCCTCATTGGCCTGGAAGGATTCTTCTTGGTTATCTGAATGCTCAGAATCCCCAGAGGCTTTATCTGAAGAGAGGTTGTCGGCCTGCTCAGTTCTGGGCCTTTTCTCTGCAGGCGGCTGAGAACCTCTGTCTGGATGAGGCTGAGACCCCCTGATAAGAGAAATAAGATCTGCAGCAAGAGGCATGATCTGTTTATCAGAAGAAGGGGCCTGGGCAGTAGGTTTAGGATGGGCCTTGGCCTGGCTGGTGGCCTTAGCACGTGCAAAGGCCTTGATGGACATGGATACAGGAGGCCTAGCTGCCCCACGTGCAGGAGTAACCTTGTCCACAGGAATGGTGTCGGGTAGATCCAGAACTTCGGTTTCTGGAGGAAAGTCAACAACCGGCACCGGAGTAGACTCCGAGACCGAAGGACGAGTTAATGCTGTGTCGTCGGCCTGGAGCGGTTGAATTACCGCTTCCGAAGGGACCGAAGCACTCGAGGAGGGTTTAGGAGTAGTATCGGTGGAGGACGCGGGCCGAGGATGTCGGTCCCGGTCCTTTCGTTTTTTGGAAGATTGAGTAGTCGGTTGTTCCGACGGCATGATGTAAGCGAAAGATTTGCAGAAAAAGTCTTCGGCAAATTCTGCCCGGCGCCTGAGAGTGCGCTTATTAAAGCAAGCACAGGCAGCACAGGCCAAGACGTCGTGGTCTGGGCCCAGGCAAGGTAGGCAATAAGAATGGAAGTCCTTATGAGGTATTTGTTTACCACAAGACAAACAATTATTAACTTTCTCAATTTGTTCTGACATCGGCTGAGGCAAGAAAAATGTTCCCCAACGGGGTACTTAGCTTTTAGATGACTTCGGTACTGAAAACACAGGAGCTGACCGACCGGCACTTGCGAACTGCTTCTGCTTCGGGCACCGCGTGGCAAGAAAGACTGAAGAAGATGGCGTTGGCCGATGCCTTTATACTCCAGCCGTTGTGACGTCGGAGAGGAGGCGACACCAGCCGACGCCGGACCCAGACTTTGGAATCCAGCTGACCGAGGGCTGCCTGAGGCAGGACAACCCATATGTTATGACTGCAGTTGCATTCTTGAAGGACATCCTGGAGTAAAAGCCTGATCCGGATTGTTCGGGGTGGGGTGACGTGCTGGATGGCACTTTTTCTTAGCAGCCCTAAGATTTCTGATGCTGCTGCCTCCCTCTCATAGGGTGGGACATCGGGGAGTTTTGTTGCTCGGGGAGGGTGAGATACGAAGGGGATTGAATATCCTCTGGATATGATTCAGAAAACCCAGCGATTGTGATGGACTCCCATTTCGCTAGGTGTTCCGAGAAGCATCCCCCCGACTGCCTCCAGAGAGGAGCAGTCGGGCGACCCCTCAGGGCTGTTGCGCGGGTTGATCCGAAAAAGGTTCTCTCGACCCAAATTTTTTTGGGCCCCCTCTGCCCCTGGGCCGGCATCCACCCTGTTTTCCTCTGCCTCTGAAGGATGAGTTACCGGAGCAGAACGGGATTGTTGAGCTTTCCGGAACCACATCTTCTTTTGTCCTCTTTGGTTCTTGGAGTAGGACCTCTGAGGAGCCGAGAAGCGGATCCCGACAGCAGACAAAGTCTTCCAGTCTTTCTAGCTCTGGAGAAGCATATCGCAGACGGTTTTGCCAAAGAGTGTGGAACCGTCGAAGGCGGCATTCGCGAAGGACGCCTTGAAGGGTTCCGCAAAGTTGCAGAGATGGAGCCAGGCTTGTCTACATAAGATGACGCCTGTTCCACTAGCTCTAGCCGCTCCCTCCGTAGCATGGGAAAGGAGCGCATAGACGTGTTGGTGATTGACTTGAGTGGCCATTCGAGCTGAGAAAGTTCGCTTGTCCTCGGACAACATGGACTCTGTGGGTGACGCAGCGTACTCTTTAATCAGGTCTTGCTGCAGCCTAATCACATGTGCCATATAATTCAGTGACCTTACAGAGAAGGTCGCTGAAGAAAACATCCGCTTTCCCAAATGGTCCATCATCCGAGACTCCTTGTCTGGAGGATGCACCGGGGAACTCTCCTGTGCTAATTCCTTTTTAGTGGCAGCCGCCACCACCATGGCATCCACTGGGGCACCCTTGCTCCAAACTCTCCTGTCCGTGGGAGGGCTGAGGATCCTGTCAAGTCTCTTAGGAATTGGTTCAACAGTGTCCAGTTCCTTCCATGCCCTGGTAGTAATGAGGTCTACCAGGGGATCAGCGGGAGGGGACACCCAAGAGGTAGATGGGCCTGCATCAAATGCCTCCAGAAACAGACTCATCTGAGGAAGGTTTTTTGGCAGATCCCCCCCCCTCTAATGCGTAACATTTTCATGATGTCTCCGAAGGAGATGTCTTCTGGGGTGACCTTGGGGAACCTTCCCCTTCCTCCAACTCCGTGTCCTCTGTGAAGGACTCGGGTGAGTCCAAGTGGCTCCTCTTGCACTTCAGTTTGTAAGGGACATCCTCGGGGGGGGGGGGGACAATTTGGGATTGGCGCAGGCTGTCCCTGGGGCCGGAAGATGGAGGACAGTACCCGTATAAGTGGGAATGGCGGGTGGATCTGAAGCAAGAGCCTGGGGCCTCGAATCCCTCAAGAGGACCCTCTCCACAACGTCGAATGCCGAGGGGGAACTGCTTTCCCTTGGATCAGAAAGCATTCCCCTCCGATCTGACGTGCGGATCGGTGCCGTAGGTGATCCGACCGGATCCGAAAAGGTAGTGTGCCCCGACCTTGACAGAGCCGAAGGTCCACTGGCCCTCTCGGATCCGACGTTCAGCTCACGGCCCCGAGAGCTCGGATCCGAAAATGGATCCGACAGACTCGAGGGTACAGTCGGTGCCGAAGTAGGAAGCACTGTTGGCGACGACCCTACCCCGGTTCCGAAGCTAGTCGGATCCGATAGCTCCGAGCCCCGAAAGCGGGTTGGAGAAGCAGCGATGGGGGCGAAAAAAGGTGTCGAGCTCCCCCCCAGCAGGGGGGGGGGGGGCAAGAGCACTCCCATCTGCATCTGGGCCTGAAGAAATCGACGCATCATCCGGTCCATATCAGAGTCTGACAAGCTTCTGGTGGATCTAGATGAGGCCATCGAAGCCAGCCGGGAAGGCCGCCTGGATGACCTCGAAGGCGACCAGGTCTCCTCCTCCGGCTCCGGGAAGAATCGTGGAGAATGGAGCTGAGAGGGGGAAGGCCTGGAGACCTTAACGGGAGAGGCGAGCTTTTTAGACGGCGGTGCCGAATAGGTGGATTCGGACCGCCTTTTATGGCTCCGGTGCCTCTCCTTCTCTCTTTGTCTATCTTTTCTCTCTTTTTTTCTGCTTTCCCTTTCCTCCTGGGCCACGGTGGGAGGGTGAGTCCTGGCCCCAGGGGATCAGGAGCGACAGGTGGGGCAGCCGCGGCCGGCGCCACCGAGGTGGAAGAAGCAGAATCTGGGGGCAAAAGGCCCACCAGAATGAGCTTCAACCTCCTATCCTTCAAAGCCCTAGGGTTGAAGGCTGCACAGATAGTACAGCCCGAAGAAAGGTGGTCAACCCCCAGCAAAGGACACACCGAGTGTGACCATCTGCTGGAGACAGCTTATGGCCACACTCGGTACATGTTGAGAAAATGGCTTTAGGGCCTTCAGCCATTGTAAACGAAAAAGTAAAGTAGGCCCACAAGCACACACCTTCACACATGCAGAGGGGGGAGGTGAATAAAACTAACTTAACAAAATTTTTAAGAGAACTACCCAACAAAGACTACAAAATATAGGGGGAGTTCACACACAGAAAGTTGTTTTTAAGACTGACTTACAGTACTATTGCTCGGAGCTCATTCTAGAGAAGCTTATGGAAGTCGTGGCAAACGAGATCTGAGGGTTAGAGGGAGATGGCAGGGCATTATGGGTAGGGGGAGGAGCTTGGATCTATTAGCTTGGAAAGCTGCCGGCTCGGATCAGAGTCGGATCCGATACCCACAGGTTGCAGAGCAAATGAAGTTCACTACTTCAGATTATATGCTATTAAATGTTCATGTCCAAAATTTTATATATGGGAGAGCAAAAGGGCTTTTAAAACCCGATTACAAGAACATCTTAGGGACGTAAGAAAAGCTAGATTAGAGAGCCCAATTGTTGCTCATTCTTGTGATTTTCATCAGGGGGATGTGAGTGGTCTAGTTGCGACGGTTTGGATCAAATTAATTGTGGTTTACTGGGTGCTGTGTGCATTAAGAAAAAATTATTGTACAAAGAAACAGTTTTTTATATTGAAGTAGAATACCCTGGTTCCCAGGGGCTTGAATTTAGAGTGTAGTTGGAAGGTTTTTATTTAATGAGATGATTTAATTAATAATTAATGTTATTAATTTAACTTAATTGATGTGATTTTTATACATACATATATATATATATATATATATATACACATATATATATCTATATATATATATATATATATATATATATATATATATATATATATATACATATATATACACATATACATATATATATATATTTATATACATACATATATATATATATATATATATATACACATATATATCTATACACACACACATATACATGAGACTTTGATGTGTGTGTTATATTACTCTGTAAAGGCTGTGTGCCGAGACGCTAAGAGAATTTTGTGGTTTATTAAAGGAATCTTTGGGAACACTGGCTATTCTTTGGTTGTTTTTACTACTATTAATCAGATAGTGGTTTTAGTTTGTTTAGACAACTTGCAAGATGGTTCAAGTGTAGGGTCAGAGCTAGGAGTGAAGGATCTGGAAGGATCCGACGGACGCTTTCTGGATTCCTTGTTGTCTAATTTCTTGGAGGTTTGAGCTCCAGATAAAGTCCCCGAAAAAGAAGTTGGTGATAAACCTTTTAGCATTAGTTTATTTTTGCAGTGCACTACGGCCCATGGATGAAAGGCCTTACTAATGTTGCACAACTCTTTTAAGTGAGCTGGGCCTATGCAGTACATGCAGGAATCATGTGCATCAGATAGAGGTATTTTAGGTCTACAATCTTTACGTTTTTTAAAACCCGAAGGTTTTTCAGCCATATTGAAGAAAAAAATTAAACACAGTTGTAATAATAGAAATACAAGGCTTTTTTAATGAAGAAAGGGACATTGTGAAAAAGGAATTACCAACAATGGTAATTAAAGAAATTACCACAAGGGTATAAGATAGAAAAAATTACCAACAATGGTAAGCTAAAATATACCAACACATGTAGGAAGGATAACGAAGGAATATACATTATATCTATAAAAAGGTAATGAAACATAACAATCCTATTTCACTCACAAATGCCAAACTAAGGCTCGAGAGCTAACAGCGACCATGTCCATAAGAGAAGGCTGCAAACGAGATCTGAGGTATGGTAGGAGGACTAGAGCATTATGGGTAAGGGAGGAGCTCAAGAGTATCCAGTACCACAAGCTGTAAAAAGCAGCAGAGTTGGATCCAAGGGTCAGAGCCGAACCCACTTATTGAGGAATGAGTGAAAATTTACATCAGATCTGAATTTCTAGTCCACATCGACATCTGCACTTGTGGGTCAAAATTTAGCCTTAAAGTAAATGCTGCCAGTATAGGACCCACTTTAGAGCGCCAAGATGTTGAAGTGGAAAAACATTATGAAAGAGAAGAGCCTCCAACCACCTGAATGTCCACCTGAATGTCAGTGGGCAGAAGATACTGAAACGGCATTCACTGGACCTCAAAGATAGCCTCCATTACCTTTCTGGAGTCATATTCAATATGCTAGGAATCACTAGGATGAAAATTAACAGACCCAATGAAAGAAGTTTAGGAGGATATCAAAATCTTTCCCACTTCTAGATCACAGACTGATGAAACATAATCTGCTCCTACATGTTCCTACAGAACTCAAAAACTACAACATCTAGCAATTTGTTAATAAAAGAATGGGGAGAAACGGAGGATAGGCACTCTGATATCTAAATCTATGAAATGGGCTCTGAAGAGGAATCCCTTGGCCTATCCTTATTAACTCTGACAGACTCTGAAGATCTTTTTCCTTTCCTACATTATATGCCTGGGCTTTTCAGCCATAGGCTCGGCCATCAAGCCTGAAGCGATAAGACCCCTCCTCGATAAGGAAGTCAGAGTTCTCCCAGGAGTGGACCTAGAGCTTTCCTTACATCTTTAACAATCCAAGTGTGTTCTTTTTCTCTTACACAGTCACAAATGTAAATGATTTGCACACTTTACACATCTAGTCACACAATGTTCATCTTTTAATGGGTTTCCCTTCCTAGACATAAATTTTTCTTAAAAGGCTGCTCTTTTGACCAAAGATGTCAAAATAACACCAACTGCTAAGCAAAAATAACATCCCAACACCAAATGACCCAAAAAGACAATTAAAACAAAAAATCTTCAAATAGATGATACAGTAATAAATTCACTGAATAAAACTGCCAAAAGGTGACAGAAAACCATGAAAATATGCTCTACCAACACTGCACAACAGTTCAGGCAAATGCTGAACCTATACATTCCACAGCCAGAACTAATAATGAATGAAACCATCACCATATATAAAATTTACTCATTTTATAACTTCACAGGGTAACTTTTACAACACATATTTATTTATTGACAATGTGATTACTCAGAAAGTACAAATGGGTAGGAGCTCAATTTAAGCAGAGGCCAGGGGAGAAAAGCTCCAAAGTATTACAAAACATTTAATAATAATAATTTTACAGCCTTTAAAAATACTACAAAAAACAAATACAGTTTAAATAATTATATCAAACTAAGACACAATATGAAAAAATTGGTTAAGAATAGATACAAGTTATATGAAAATAATTTAATAGTTAAAATTTGTAGCCAGTTTATAGAGAAATTAAAGATAAGATGGTATAATACAAACAGGAATTGCAATACGAAGTGAAAGAAAAGGTGGCTTAAGGTATAGTTAAAGAAAAACTGATAGAAGTAAGAAGTAGGTGAAGAAGGGTGAGTAAGGAGATGTAAGGTATGAACAGGTATTTGTCCACATTTAGGGATATACACTGAGGGAAACATTGCTTTTCAACAGTTAAATTCAAAGTAAAATCAAGTACTTAAATAAAGCACTGAAAAAAAAACCACTGAAGAAATACCAGTTAGACAGACCATTTGAAGAAAATGTCAAACATCATTTTCTAGTAGCCTGAGAAACTTTTAGATATCCAGCTGCCCAAGTCCTGCCAGCCTTAGTCCTGATGCTTGTTGGGGAGGGGCCTCCTCATTTCAGATGTTATGACAAATATGGCTGTCCCCCCCCAGCATTCTAATGTACCTTGTATAAAATCTGTGCAACTGCAGCTTGGTCTACCATCCATGCATGCGCCATGCATCGAAGATGAGTACAGCTTCCTGGTCCACAGCAATCTTTAGAGCAATAGTTCCGAATGGCATACTTCTTTTTGAGTTCTTTCATTAAGTATTAAGGTTTTAAAACCTTACTCAGTATCAAATACCAAATGGCAATATCATCTTTGTAAAAATAATAGAAAACTGTTTTAAAATTTTTTTTTTAAAAATTCAAACAAAACGTTGAAAGCAGGGAAGTGTGTTGTTAAGGAAAATGCCCCTCACCACACCACTAACCAGAACATTCACAATAGCACTTTACACTGTGTGCTCTGCACTACATAGTGACTATGTATTGCATATCCCTCACACACGGTACTGTGTTAGTACACTGGTATTATAACGCCCAAGTCTAACTTAAAACTGTCAACATTTTCTGAACTTCATCACCTCAAATTCAAGTTGAACAAGTTTCGAAGTGAAATGAATATGTAGTGCATGTTCATGGAAGGGGAGAGATAGGATACACATACAGTGAGGCTTATTTATTTATTGACATTTGATTAACAGGAGAGTATGACTGGGTAGAAGCCAATTTTCAGAGAAGGCCTGGGAAGAAAAACTCCAAATTATTACAAAACATTTTAAGAACAATAATTTTACAATCTTCAAAAATAAAACAAAAACATCTACAGTTTAAATAATTATAACAAATTAGACATAATATAAAAACATTGGTTAAGAATCGATATGACAATAATTTAATATTTATATAAATTTTAGACAATTTGTAGAGAAATTAAAGATAAGTTAGTCTAATACAAATAGAAATTGCAATATGAAGATAGATAAAAACAGGCCTCATAAGCAAGTAAAGAAGGGAAAGTGAGGAGGTATAAGGAATGAAAAGGTACTTGTTCACATTTAGGGATGTAGTTTATCCTGGTTTTGAGCAAGAACAGGGCTAGAGTTTAGCTAGCAAGTCTGTCAGAGTGGTTTTGAAAGATGGGAAGGAGGGTACTGACCTGATAGATATGGGGAAGGAGGTCCAGGCCTCAAGAACCTTGGATGAGTATAGGCAATCCCCAGCAGATTTGCTTGAGTGGTGAAGAAGGGTTATGATTTTCCAAATTCCTTAAGGTTGTTAGCAGCAGAAAAAGCTCAGCTGCTATACATATTACACACATATTCACATATTCAAATCACCTGTTATAAACCAAAGAAACTCAGAAAGTACAGTTGTGCAACTTACCGTAACAGTAGATGTTCAAATGATCACTGCTATAGCAGCCTTCGCTATATGTTTTATATCCTGCCAAGGATATAATAGCTGGCCAGCTTCCAAAGCATTAGTGCACCTTCCATTTGCCCAAACTGTCAGGCTGCTCAAGCTGAACTGACTAAAAGATGAGACTGAGTGCGACACCCTTCAGAGTTTTCCTAAAAGCAGGGGCAGGCAGGCTGATCCTTGAGAGGACAATGCTAGGAACAACAAAAAATAAATGTCCACACCCTGGCATAAAAAACACAACAAAAACAAAATGGATGGAGAGAGGGAGCGGCTACTTCAGCAGTGATCATTCGAACATCTACTGTTATGGTAAGGTCAATGTACACTACTGTACACTATGTTCTTCATATTGATCACTAGTAAAGTAGATTTAGGTATATGGGGGTCTAAACAATCTGTTGCCAAAGAGAAAAATGGAGATTCAGACCTTCTGGAAGAAAAAAGGAGCCAGAGTGGGAAGGGAGTCACAAGGTCTCTTGAACAGTCATTCAGACTTCTTGGACTGTCTTTGGTTTTGGGAGGTTTGAGACTTCTTTTTGGAACTCCCTAGCCATTTCTTCTTAAGTGTCTGCTTACCTGCACTTTGTTGAGACTGTTTCTTCAATATTTTTTTTGCCAAAATTGGATGAGGAGATAGAAAATCCCTTGGAATACTTGGAAAAGGAAGGATGAAACTGTTTGAGATTCCCTGGCTCAACTTACCCCTTTCATCTAATTTTCTGATCACTTCTGCAGCAGAGGGGCCAGACACTAAATCTCTACGCAAGGAATAGTTTAAAATCTCATGTTTAACACTTGGGAGGTTATGAAAATGCAGCCATGCAAAACTCCTCAAAACAGCATTTGTGGCCGTAGCCCTTTAAGAAGTGTCAACAAAGTCATACACAGAATGTAAACAATGAGTAGTGACCTGTGCAACAGGAGAAACCAAGTTATTTAAAGCAGGTTTTCCTCACAAGAAACTGCAGATAAAACATTCCTCATACTTCCATAAATTGGCAGAACAAACTTTAACAAATGAACCTGACAATTCAAAATTCTGGAAATCAAATTCTACGGAAGTATATGCTTTTTCCCCCATACCCATCAATAATTTTCCTATCCTTATCAGAAAGAGTAGGATTAGAATTAACTAAGTACTTAGCAGCAGTGGGATCAACTAAAGCTGTATCTGCTGGGTCAGGTTTGGGAATAGTATATAAAAATGTAAAAGATCAAGGAACGTTATACATCCTATCTGCTTTTTTAAGGGCAGTTGGCCGACTATCAGGAAAACTACAGGCAGTAACACACATCTTCATACGAGACACAATGGGAGGAATGGATAAAGGTTTTGGTACATTCTAGCAATAGTCTCAAAGAAAGAGAAACCCCCACATGCAGAATCAGAAAGCGAGCTCTCCTCACAGTATGAATCAGAAATCTGAGGGAAAAAAAACTACTGTACCTGCATCTTCCTGTTCAGATTCAGAATCTTGAATCTCTTCGGAAAAAAAAGAGGAATCCCTCTTTCTTTTACCAAAAACTACAATACAAGAAGGAGCAACAGCCTGAATGAAACCATAAGCCAGACCCAGTAAACTATTCCTATCCAAAGAAAATTAAGGAGTAGATACATGCTTGGTTTTGGCAGGAAAATGGGACCAACTGTGTTACTAATGGCAGCAGCGGCTTCCCTAGGAATGAAAACAGCATTCTGACACAACAGGGGAAACCTTTCCTATTCCCTCTCCCATGACTGACATGAGTGGCTCTCCCTTACCCACTGAGGAGACCTCAGCAGTGGCACCTAACCATTGGTCCAAAGTGGCTCTAGGTACTACACCAAAGGGATCAGGGGCAAAAGATGAGTTTTCTGAGGTACAACAAATGACCACAGCAGTCACACACCTACATCTGAGGTAAATTGCTAACCTGCTATGGTAGCAAAAGCTCTTTACTTAATTTTTGCGGCTGGAAGAAGGACTGACTGCAGGACTAGTAGTCTGTTCCATGGTCAAGCTGAAAATGATGCATCTTTCCCAGGGAAGACGAGCAACTGTTGGAAAACACTTACCAGTCCACAAAACTTACTCTTAATAAAAAAAAATAGTAAAAAGCACTTTAAAATACACTTTCAGCCTCACAAAAGTAAAATAAACAAAATTTCTCCACAGAAAGAAATGTTTTCAGTTCCTTTACAACACTTTTAAACTGAAAGAAAAAAAACAAACACTCTGTTTAAAAGTAAATTACAGTCTAGAGACAGTCCACTAAAGCACAATATTCCTACTGTTAAAATAACTTTCCTGAAGAGGAAAGTAATAAAACATCAGAAAAATTAAGAAAATGTTAATTTTCCCCCCAAACGGAAATTGTCAGTACAGCAAAGAAAGCACAAGCTGATCATCAATCCTCGAAAGCCTCAGAGGAGCGTACTCTTCGGCATCAGGATAGCCCTGAAGGGCATCTTGCCCAAACTTGTCTTTTATTCATTTCAGTTTGAGCTGCCTGACACTTTGGGGACATGGAAGGTACCCTGAAGCTTTGGAAGCTGGAAGACATATATCCTTGGCATGATGTAACCCATTTAGCTATGGTTACTGCGGTAGTGATCAATATGATGAACAGCTATCTAATTCATTTGTTAAGAAAAAAAAAAAAGGTAAAAAGACATAACTGAAAGAAAGTGCTTTTTCAAATAATGTTTACCACTGTCTTTCATGGTTAATCTTACTGAGCCTTCCTTCCAAATGTAAACTTTCAGCTTCATTTCACACTAATTTCTTTTTTTTCCTTTATGCTATTCCTGCAGAGGTTCACTTGATTCTCTATGATTATGACACCTCATTAATTTAAGTCATTTTGTGTGTATCATGCACACTTTTAACTTAGTTTCTATTTATTTATTAATATTATCATCTTTATTTTTTTTTTTTTTTTTTAGGAAATTAAGCTGATGTGTACATAACTGTGTTATAAAATAAACCTTTAAAATAACTTGAAAATCTAGTTAAAGTAAATTTGTATTAACACAGATTGATGGCACAGCATCCAACAAGGAGTAAGCTCTTAGGGGAATGTAGGACTCACTGCAGGGCATATACATGCCAGATGATGACTGCAAGATCAAGACAGTTAACACAAGGAAGGCAATGGGCCCAGATGGAATGAGACCAAAAACTACCATGGCAGCTAGCCAACACACTATCCCGTCCTCTGGCAATTATGTGTCATTAGAAGCTGCTAATTAAATAGTGGCAGGAAAACAGCCTGATCAATATGGATAGTAGAAATGGGTTCACAGGTGCTGGCAACAATTTCTGGGCCAGAATGCATTTATGGCATAAAAGCTAAAGAAATATGCACACAAACATGAAGGAAAAAGCTGACGTTTGCTGAAAATTAATGTACAGTTAAAAGAATTACAGAAACACACTAACACATTAAGTGTCTTCTACAAGTTTGAGGGACAACTATATCCTTTTTCCTCGTTCTAACATCCAGTCTCCCACCTTCAGGTACAACAGTTCTGCTTAAATACAGGTTATAATTTTTGCCATACTGCTTAATTATCACACAGTTTGCCTTACTGACTGAATATCAACATTGCTAACTTAAATGCAAGGCTGTTCTGAAAGTAAATGGCAATAAAAACATCTAAAAGTCACACTGAGCAAGAGACGTCAGAAGGGCCAACATTAAATAAGCAATAATTCCCAAAGGTGAGGGCAACAATGGGAAATAATGGTCTTCCCAAATGTATGTCAAGTCCTGACACTGCAGGCAGAGGGAGTTTGCACTCTCTGCAAGGTCATTGTCCAAATCTTCCTTACTGCGTTTATAAAATGCATTTATCTGTTGTTTTGAACTGCATGCCATGTCTGAGTGTTGAGTGTCAATGTGTGTGTGTGTGTGTATGTGTGTGTGTGTGAAAGCGAGTGTGTATTCTGCCACAACAGGTTCTCCGTCTTGAATCTAACTCAGTTAAGATAGACTCTGGTTCCCTATAACACTGAAATGAATTAAGCAGGTAAACAGATAATGACTGACTAACCAAATGGATGAATGACTGAATGAATACTTTAAGTGGTGGAGAAAAAACAGCTGCTTACATATTTCACTAATATTAAGGTTTAGCGGGGTGGGGTAGTCTTATTTGAAGTAGTGAAACTGAAAAAATATCCACTTTATCACATTTTCTTTCTTTTCTAAAAGTTGCAGCATCAGATTTCATACTGATCTGATCTTGCTTTTACTAGGGCAATAACAAAAATAATGGGCAAGTAACTTACCATCAAGACAATTAGGTTTTGTCACTTCAACCAGTTTTTAAATGACACATATATTTCTAATTTTCAGGGGCGTATTCTCTCACAAAAATCCTATTTCTAAGTGACTGTAACATGCAGTGGAGGATATGAATGCATTTCCATGGACACTGCAGCAGCACTCAGCCTTTGGACATGTACATAAGTATGGTTTCCAATATGTGGCATACAACTCTGTGATTCATAATGTGCCAAATTTTAAGTGAACAGAACAGCGTTATGTTCTCAATGCTGCAAAATAGATATGGAACATCTAAAAAAGCAAAAGCCCTTTAAAGGTGTTTTCTAAGACAATAAAAAAGAAGTTAACATTATTTTTAAAAGAAAGGGAAAAAAATTCC